>NC_133659.1:293952737-293987737 GCF_037893015.1 Macrotis lagotis
GTGAATATGAGATAGTAAATATTAGCTTGTATAGTATGCAGCATGCTACATAAAATACTATAAAATTTTTTCATAAATAATGTTTGAGTGATTGAATTTGCTCCCATGGCAGAAATTTTTACAATAAGAAAACCATTCGTGGTATAATGTTTGATGCACTCAAATAATTATAGTCAAAATATATACAGACCCAGTTCCCATGGTTAACGTTTTTAGCATGTCTGAGCCATTAAGATTGAATGTCTCACTAGTTAAAAGTCCATTGGTGGCAACTACTGATTAAAAAATTGCTTGAATATGCAAGCTTTAGAAATAGTCATTACTAACTAAACATAAAAATATCAACGCTTTTAGAAATGCAGTGAAATCCTTTATAGTAATGTGGAGATTGGGGCTAATACCCCTTTCCTTGTGGAAAAGAGTCAACAGGCATTCCTTCAGTGGTGAAGAAGTGTACTAAACATTGAGGGTCCAAAGATAAACAAAAAAAGTCTCTGCCCTCAAATGCTCTTATTTTCTTGGAGAAAGCAGGTACGTTCATGCAAGATATCTACAGAGTAGATGGATGAGAATTTATATGCATACTTTGTGATGTTTGCTCTCTCAATATTTTCGGAAATGTCACATCATCTCTAGAGAATTATTGTTTTTGCATTTCAATACCTGCTTTGTTTAACAGTTATAGATTCCATAGCTGCATACAGATAAATAATGATGGCCCAAGGTTTGCATGTGTAAGGCTAACCTGAAGACTAACCTGAGACATAAATGAGAGTGAAGCTATAATTGCAATGATAACAATTTAGTCTCATGTCATTTTCGTTTATAAAAATGAGACTTTGTCCATGTTTTTTAAAGGCAGAATCTGAGTGATTTCTTCTGTGCAGGGAGCTCCCAGGGAGGAAATTTCCTCCACCTACACAGATTGACATTAGCTTTTGAAATTACAGTCTCAGAGAGTTGTCTGGGTCATAGACAAGTTAATTGATATATCCCAGAATCACATGGGTAGAATATGTCATAGTGTATGACTCTGGGGGCACTTCTCTCTTTATACTGGGCCATGAATGTCTCTTTGTTAATCATTTAAATTATTGAACTAAATATGAATCACTGGTTTATAGGAATATTAAAAGCAAGCTACAATATAATCCATTATTTCAAGTGCTTGAAATACCTAGTGATAATAATTAAGACTTTCGAGTTTAAATAGCCCTTATTGGTCTTTGCAGCAACTTCTTTTAGGGAGTGATGACAGTATGATTATCCCTGTTTCCAGATTAGAATCTGAAATTCAGAAAGATTAAGTAATTTAAGTCACCCAGCTAATATATAGCAGAAGTTGACTTCCAAATCCATTTTTCCCCCACCACCTTTATCTATTTCCCATTGTAAATACATTCTTGGTATTGCCCATATAAGTTCTAAAGATTTTTATCCCTACTTCTACTTTCTCAGATAAATCTTGAGTCATGAAGCAAAATGATTTCTCCTACTCAGAATTCTGTAGGTGCCCCTGAGGGATCGGGAATGATTTTCTAACTCCATAATCTTTAACCTGCCCTGGACAGCTTCTCTTTGAAGAATATCATCTGAGAATCATTTTAGTCAGATAGCCATTAGAAAGGGTCATTTACTGGAATGGAACAGTAGGAACAATTACAATAAAATATCCCCCCCCCAAAAAAAATAGTCACTGACACTCACCCACATGTTATCTCAGCTTCTCTGACTATGCACTTTTGTCCCAATTTGAAAGACTATTTGCACATACATCTAAAGCCTAGGATAGACAAAGTAGTTGAATAGCTTATCATTTGTATTAAGTAGATTTGATAGAGTAAATGTCAATCAACTCTGCTCTAACTGATTACTAACTGAACCATTTTTTCATACATAAAATGAAGAGCTTAGTTTGAGATAAACTAGTCTATCAATGTAAATCCATTTAGAAAGTTCTATAACTATATTTCTTATATTAAGAAGTTCTATGACTATAAATTACTGCTATAAATACCTAAATTAACTTTAAAGGACATATAGAGAAAGAAATCCTACATCCAGAGAAAGAAATGTTAAATAGAAGTATATATCAAACAATTATATCTCTATATGATGTGTGTATACATGGAAATGTGTATGTGTATATTTATATATGCATATATAGAGGTATACATATGCACATATAAATATACACATATGCACACACCTATGTGTGTCTAATTGTACTCATCTCTAGATCAGAGGAGGGAAGAAAAAACTAGAAATTTGTATGATCATTTTACTAAATATTTAAAAGGAATAGTAAGTTGTAATAATAGATTTACAGAACCATGTGCAATCATCTTTTTTATTATACCAAGTTATGGAAATATTGTTTTATTCCTTAAATTAAAAATACAATTTTTGAAAAGTTTAATGATTCTACAACTGGATTCTCCCTATCTAATAATGAGGAAATTTTTCACTTTCAGTTCTGCAAACCAACAAACATTTATAAATGACTACTCTGGGGAGGGATTCTGTACTTTATCTTGTCTATTATATTTCTGAGCTTTGAAAAACATCAGTCACCTTAGCCTTTCAATCATCCCATATCAAGGAAGTTTTAATTAGGGGGGTGAAATCCTGTTTTAAGCTGTCTATAGCTTCCCCTGTTGGATGAGACTTGTCATAGCACCACTTCCTGTTCACAAATAAAATTATATCACTTATTTGCAAGTTCAGTCCCTTCTACGAAAGGATTGGAATATCTTGTCATTTTATTTATGATATAAATTGCTATTATTTTTGTGTCTTAAATTTTAAATAATTATAATAATATTATTTTGATTGATTTATTGTAACCAAAATTTACCCACCATTTCTATGAGAAATAATTAGATCTCAAATCATATTTTATGTTTCTTTAGAAATGTAATTTTGGAGATATACATCTCCAAAATTACATTTCTGCACACAAATAAATGATAAAACTATATATTATGATTCAAGAGTAACCAGAATGGTTATTTACATGATATCTCTGATAATGTGTTCATGTCAAATATACATGATGAATCACAATGTATATTCATATCAACACATTTCTGAAACATATGCACAGGTTGAAATTCCACAGGATCATTTGTCTTTCTTTAGAGGTAGTTTCTATCATTGGTTGGAGGCCCATTTAAGCTTCCCAATCAAGGGCTCTCTCTATAGGAACCATTAATAATACTTCTATCATAGCCTTTCTTGTCTATTTTCCTTCCTTCTGGGCAGTCCACTCCTCTTAATTTTTTGTGCATTAGCAGACCAATGAAGCCCACTGTGGATCATTCTCAGAAAATTGTTGGTTTTCCTACATTTATTTTAGAAGAGAATGCTAAATTTTAGCTGTAGTAAGTTTGAAAAAAATCAGACCTTCTAAAATCTTATTCCTGGATCCCCCAGTTAAAAATCCCTGATCTAATCCATAGATCTATTTGCAGTCTCTCAGCTCTCATCTTTTTCCAGGTGATAGTCTCTATACAGGTTTTCTTCTGCCCTTGGGTCAGTTAATCCCTGAAAAAGTTTTTTTCCTTTTTCTTTTGAACAGATCCTGAAGTATTTCTATACCTGCTGAGTCTAATTGTGGAACATAAAGAGTTAGTTGTAAAACTCTGATAACAAGGCAAGTTATCACAACCCACAAATTACAGTTCCTTCCTTGAATGTTTATGCCCTTAGTGACTCACAGTGAGGGCCAAAATTATAATCACCTTCTGCTACTACTTTTCTGGCTGTTTCCCTGAAGCGTCAGGGCCAACAAAACTCCCAGGGTGAGATTCTGGGTTTGTGGCTTTACACATGAATTGCTGTTTTGACTGTACAGTTATGAAATGAAAATGCAAACATCCTACATTTGAGTCTTCAGGAGAAGATGGGGAGATCTACAGGCATGATTTTTTTAATGATGTCTTTTGTTTTTACCTCTCTTCACTTCTGAATACAGTCCTCCCCCTTCTACTTTGGGAGTCTTTCATTGCAGCAAAGATTTTAAAAGAAAAGGAAAAACTGTAGTTGGGCCAAATCATCCAGCCAATTTAGTTGATCTGACAATATAAGCAATGTGGGATACCCATAATTTCTCATTTCTTTAATAAATGGGAGGAAGTGAATATTCTCAACTCTTCTCTGGCATCAGGTTTAGACATTATATAACTTGGTTTTATTGTATTTTCCATTTACATTGACAAACATTTATTTTCATGATGGAAGAAAATACACACTGAAGTTTATTTTTAGTTCAAAATTAAAATGTTTTTCCTCTAAAGGCTGATTAAAGTTTTACTGACTTTAAAGCAAAAATGTTCAATTGCATTACTGGCTGTGGATTAAGATTTTTATGATGAAGACTGTAGACAGAACTGCTGTCAACTACAAGATTTCTTGTTCAGCTACCCATGAGTCTAGACCAGGTTAATGGTAATCTTCCTGGAATTCTGTTTTCACTTATTACAAGTAAAATAGTTATGTTCTCATTGGGCAATTGGCAAGTTTAGACCCAACAAATAAGGTAGGAGGATGGGGGAAGGTTAGCGTAAAACCTTATAAATTTATTACATTTTATAAAGTGCATATTTCTATGCATCTTATAGCATCCAGGTCTCAAAGACCAGCCTCTTTCTCTAAGGCAAAGAATTTCAAGGCAACAAACATTTCGTCCTAATACAAGATTGAGACCATCACTCATGTAAGCTGATTAACATAATCAAAGGATGGGGGTCATGGTGAAGAGAATTGTTGCCTGGATTTGGATAACTGGATGCCAGATAAATGTGATTGTACTATTGCTTAATTATATATTCCCACAGAATGCAGTGGAGTGTTCTTTGGTAAGAGAGGTAGTTACTCAATAATTGCTATTGATTGAGTACTTGGGCTCAGTTGAGACAGCATTCACATAATCAGAAATTTATTGCCTGGATTCATTCCCTGGATGAAACCAGACCTGTCAGCTGGCTGGCAGTGGCAAACTGTAATCGTGCCCTTGTTAGAGGTTGTCTGGCTTGACTTGTCTTCTGTCTGCTAGGGTAAATACCTGGGAGCTGCTGATGTTATTCTGAATGCCAAGGAACTCAAACTTGCCGTTGTTGTCGTCGTCATCATTGTTTTCATTGTTGTTGCTGATGTTGTTTAAAAGGAAATTCAGTTGACTTTTTCAGAACATTTTTTTTGCTGCCATTTATCCCCCCCCATCTCTCTCTCTCTCTCTCTCTCTCTCTCTCTCTCTCTCTCTCTCTCTCTCTCTCTCTCTCTCTCATTAGGACTATAAGTGAGTATTAATGAAAGTGATGTTAGAAATATTGCAATATCTGTGGATAGTAAAAAAGTCATAACTTGAATTCAAAAGTCCTGGATTCTAATCTCTTTGCTATATGTTCTCCATAGACAACTCCTCAAAGGCCCTGCATATAGTTGTCTTTCTGAATGTATGAAGAATGATACTTAGAATCTATGATTATGTTCAACTGGTTAACACAACTACCTGTTACTCAAAAGCACTATGCACACCATTCCTGTGAACAGTGTTCCTTTTATATCCTTAATGTACAGACAAAAGAGGATAGAAAGAGAATCATATTATGTATATATTATATATACATATTGTGTATTATGTATTTAAACACATTTAATACATATTTTATAAACATATCTAGCTAGAACCATGAAATCTGAAAAATACCCTAATCTGATGTTTTAGTACAAATACCCTAAACTACAATAATATTGATAACAAAATTTCACATTTAGTAATTTTTTTCAGGCTCATGTGATAACTTAAGCACAATCTAAATGAATTAGATACTCAAATTCAAATTATGCTGATAATATTTATGAGTAATATTTGAGCATAATAGATATTTATAATAAGAAGAATATAACACATTAAATATCTCCAAATTTTCTAGGTCATTTTTAGAATTAAATCAAATGAATTCATTTTTTTAAAATATGCCCTTCTGATAAATGTTAATTCAATGCTAAATTAAAATATTTTGTTATTAATCATATTAATGGTATAATATATTAGTAACTAATAGTATATCATGAATTAATAATAATGGTGTCTCATATTTATGTAGTAATGTTTGACTTTTAAAAATTGCTTATAATCACAATGACCCTGAAAAAGAAGAGTACCAGTAACAAGATACACATTTCAAAGATCCTTATCTTTAAAATGAGATTCAGAGAGGTTATGAAATTTATTCAGTCACAAAACTAGAAAGTGTCAATATTAGAAAATATATGATACTTGAAAACAGATGTTTTAATTCTTCATAGGAATGCTGGTGACCTTGACTGTTTGCTGGGGGGGGGGGGGGTAGCTGACTAATATGAATTGATAGGAAAGAAATTTTTCATCTTCTGGCAAATTTTGAGAATCTTCTAGAGAATAGGTCACAGACATCAAAGGATTTTAATCTACCCTTTTCCCTTTAGAGATGAAGAAACTTGAAACCCTCTTATCTATTGTTCTTATTTCTATCCTTGGGACCAAAGAGAACAAGTATAATTTCTTTCATAGACTTTCATATATAACCATCACATTTTCCCCACTCCTATCTCAGTCTTTTCTTATCTAAGCTAAACATGCCATGTTCCTTCAACCAAGTCTGACCTGGTATGATCTCAAAGTCCTTTTCAAGTCATTGCTCTCCTCTGGATGTGGAGTTAACCATGGAGAATGGTTTAGCTTTTGGCTAAATGATATTAAATATGGACACTTCAGGATTGATTCTATGTTCTAAATTAATTACATTTTTCTATTACACCTGAAGAGAAGACTGAATATCTCTCACTTTAATGAGCTGCCTAGTTATATCAATTTGGATTTTCATGTTTCATGGAAACTGGGTCAGTCAAAAGATATTAGATCACAAGTCCATGATTCTGACCCCCCTCCTCTCAGTTCTAATATTAATTTTAGCTAAGTAAGTGTATATATATATATATATACATACATATATATACATATAAAAGCAACTTGTTAGATAGATAATAATAGCTAGATAATGGAAATACAGGTAAGTAGATGGTAGACAGGTAGAGAGGTAGACAGATAGGCAGGTAGGTAGGTAGATAGGTGATGAAGGAAGGAAGGAAGGAAAGAAGGAAGGAAGGAAGGAAGGAGGGAAGGAAGGAAGGAAGGAAGGAAGGAAGGAAGGAAGGAAGGAAGGAAGGAAAAAAGAAGGAAAGAACAGTATTACAGAATGAATAGAAAATTAACCTTAGAATCAAGAAGATTTATTGTGTGGCCCTTGACAAATCTCATCCCAGTTCTCCTGGCAACTTTCTAAGACTATAAGTTGCAGAAGGAGTTGCCATCTTATGTCAGTAGAGCATGTTCTTCATTTGGAATACCCTCACTGATAAAGGACTTCATTGTGAAATGGGGACCCTGAACTTTCAAAGAAACATCACATATATGTCACATTTTATGGTCATAGGTTTAGAACTGAAAGGAATCTGAGAGATCATTCAGTCTGGTCTCCCTCATTTTACAAAAGAGGAAACTGCAGCCCCCAGAAGCTAAGTAACTGACCCAACGTTCACACAAGAGAAAAAGATTCAAGGGGCAGCTAGGTGGCCTAGTGGATAAAGCACCAGCCTTGGAGTCAGGAGTACCTAGGTTCAAATCCAAGCTCAGACGCTTAATAATTACCTAGCTGTGTGGCTTGGGCAAGCCACTTAACACTGTTTGCCTTGCAAAAACCAAAAAAAAAAAAAAAAAAGATTCAAGCCCAGTTCCTCTGGATCCATATCTACTTTCTTCCCCATTGTATCATAATACCTCATTAGTAGGTTGCTGAACGACTAACTTCTCAGATAAAACAATGGATAAATAGTATCTACTAAGCCAGAGAGAATTTCTTTCTATTTTGTTTAACTCTGAATATAATTTGAATTTGCTTAGTTTTGTATAGATTTTATGTAATACAATTGTGTCCCTTAGGGACTTTTTTTGTGGGAGTTGTTATTACTATATCACTAGTTCTACATATCATTGGTTTTAAAATAACATATGTTTAATTGAATTGAATTGAGACCTGCAGCAGTGAAGACAGTTCTCACACTGATGAATCATATATTTTCAAAGTACAACCAGCTACCAATTAATACAAATAATAAATTTCCTAAAATGGGACATTATTTGAATCTGTTCTAAACCTTTCCATTGGGCTGGAAGCAATTGCCATATTTTCTCTACTTACATCTTCCATGTGAATTCTAACACATGTGACTATTTTGGGGGATTCATTAATCTACTCTATTTTCAAAGTAGTAATGTGGCATATCATAAAATGACATCATGTGTAAAACCATCCCCATGAGTGAAAGAAGACAAGCTAACACTAACAAACTTGTAGTGGGAGAATTGTGTTCTAGTAATAAAGTCATTCTCTGTTTTATTGCATTTTTAATGAGCAGACTTACCTTTGTGTTCCATATGAATTAAGGGGAAAAGGACCGTGCCTCACTGAGCAAACAGAACTGTTCAAGCAAAGGCTGGAAACAAATAGGGATGTTGCTATGGACATTTCCTTTGTAGTAAATTGTTGTGGGAAGAGAGCCAGTCTCTATACATGTCTAGTTTTCATATATATGGAAGTGCGGAGACAATGGGCATGGATGGAAGATTGCATTTCTCTATACTACCCCTACTCTTTCAGCATTTCTCAGATACCTAAAATCATCCTAGATCCAAATGATCATTTCTTTAACACATCAACAAAAGCCTTCTATGGCCCTTTTGAGGGCAGCTTGGTATAGCCTGGTAAAGTGAAAAAGAGCAATGAGTATGCATTCAGTGGGTCCAGTTTCAAATCTTGTCTGTTTGACACTGGGCAAATATTTCCATATCTGTAAAATGGGCAAATGTTTTTTCACCAGTAAAAAGAGGGGTTTGAAAACATAATCTCTGAGACCCTAACTCAAGACCCTGTGATGCTATGATTTTTGCCCTAAAGAAATCTGCTATATAGTTGAGGAGATAAAAAAGTAAATAAATATAAGACAGATCAGATAGATTATTGTTAAATATCCAATCTGTCTTATATTTATATACCTTCTTATAATTGTTGTAATAATAATAATTATGATTGATAAAAGCTGATATCTGCATACTACTCTTGAGTATTTTACATTAAGTATCTCATTTGATCATCATAACAACTTTGTCAGACAAGAACTACTGCTGTCTACATTTAACAGAAGGTCCAGAGCTCAGAGATATTAAATAACTTTGCTAAGTTATCTGGAATTCAAACCCAGATCTTCCCTAACTGAAAGTATAGCAATCTATATTAATATTAATAATAATGAGAAGAAGGTAGAGAGGAAGAAAAGGAGGGGAGGAGGGAGACAAGGGAAGGAGATAAAGAAGAAAGAGGAAGAAAATTAACATTTAAGATTTGCATAGTACCCAACAACCCTGAAAGGTACTTGCTTTTGTTATCTAAATTTTGTTGTTCAGTCATGTTTGAGTCTTTGTGATCCTATCTGGAATTTTCTTGGCAAAGATATTGATGTGGTTTGCCATTTTATTCTCCAGCTAATTTTAAAGCTAAGGAAATTAAAGAAAACCAAAATAAGTGACTTTCCCAGGGTCACACAGCTAGTAAATCATGAAGGTGAGTCTTTCTGTCTCCAGACTCTATCCACTTTGTCACCTAGCTGCCCAGTATCCAAATTTTGCAGGTGAGGAAACTGAGGCAGACAGCACCTAAATGATTTGAACCCTAACATAGCTAATAAGAGTCTGAGTCAGGATTCCAACTCACTTACCCGATGATAGTAAGCCAGGAAACAAATTAGAATTGATTTAACTTGCAGTGCATATTCTCACTGCAACAAAATTGATGTCCCTTTCAGAAGCAACATAGTTCATTGGAAAGGGCAAAAAAAAAAAAATTGAAATCAGGTCCAAATTTAGGTTCAAATCCCATCCCATTTGTCGGACTGACTTCCTCAACTTGTCTGCTTTAATCCCTAACAGTTCCCTTTATGGTCAAATAAAGAAGTTAGAATTATTGTCTTCCAAGTTCCATTCAGTCTTTAAATCTTTGATTTATGAGATTACTCCTAAAACAGTCAAAAATAGTTATTTTCTAAGCAATAGACAATTAACTCACTGCTTTCATTTTCTTATGCAAATGGTTGATTTGTGAATGACAATTTCCCATGCTACAATATAATCACATATTTGCAAAGTACAGTCAGGTACCAATTAATGCAAATAATTAATTTTCTAAAGTAGTCACATTATTTGGATTTGTACTTTACCTTTCTATTGGACTGAAGGAAGGACACAAATATTCACAATGAAATATTCAAAAGGTCCTCTAGTTCTAGTAATTTGCCAATTCATGCAATTGTCATATATAGATTTTTTTTTATTTTCATCTTTGCAAGATCATCTTAGTCTGGCTCCATCAAAGGTTAATTTAACTTTTTTTTTCCCTACTTGTATTTTAGTGCAGCTAAGCTAATGAATACATGAAAAACATCCCCTTATCTGAGGCACTTTTAAAATTTACTCTTTTTTGTTTGTTTTTTATTTATTTCCTATTCTCCCCTTCCCCCTACACTTATCAGAGCACAAGGTAAGAAGCCCCAGTCCCAAACAGCTGCCATCTGGCCTGTTTTACATAACTATCCAAGCCCATTCAAGTAGCAATCTACCAGTGAAGAGTAAAAAGTGCTGGATGAGACCCAGGAATCTGGGCCTAAAATAGCTTTTTAAAAGTCATTGAGCATAACAGTGCAAATAATAGACAGGTCATAAGCAGCAGCTGTCCAGTGTATTCAGGTATAATTCCCTCATCATCAAGCTATAGAGGTGTGAGCCAGACTAGCCATGCTCCCAAGGTCTCTACTTTCTTTGAGTTTTCAAGAATGACTGTCACTCTCATTTCCACACCTGTCAAGCACCTGGAATTGGATTCCTGGTGGATTTGATCAATTACCATTCATCTGGGTAATTTTACCTTCTTTCCCCCAAAACCATAGTCAGCAAATTGGTTATAATATTTCTCTCCATATTCATGTATCACCCCATGTGAAGTTTCCATCTCTAATGGAGAGAACAGACAAGCCTTGGGAAAAGATTTGTAGTTCCTGTAAATAGCTTTCTCCCTTTTGATCCTCTTAGAGGACATGCAAGGAGTCCCTTCAGAGGTATAATCCTTGTTCTTAAATGAAAGGGAAGCTGCTGGGCTCCACTGAAGCTTTCTCCAGATAGATGTGCATATCAGCTAGCCACAATGGTATGGTTCAGCTGTTTTATCAGACCAACTCATCTTTACAATTTGTTTCTTTTTTTCTTCTCATTTCTCCTCCTTTATATTGTAGAAATAACTTGTCATGTTTCATTATTTCACTATTTTTTTTTAGTAAGATGCCAAGCCCTAACAGTGAATGTGGGATACTTAAAAAATCAGCCATGTTTACACGGTCACATTTATTTCTTTTCAAAACCATATGAACCAGTCCTTTCCTTTAGGGTGGATGTATTTTTCCCCACTGCCATACTCTGTATTTTTTTCTAAATGAGCTGTCTAATTTCACATATTCATCCTGAGGTATTTTCAGGTTTACAGTATGTAATTCAGGAGAAAGCCCCATATACCAGATAATATTTTTAGAATGGAGACATTTTCCAAAAGACAGGATTTTTCCATTTTAGAACTTATGAAAAATGTATTTGGGACTTATAAAAAATGTATTAGGAACATCTGAATACATGATTTCTGATTGGATTTTGAGAATTAAGACCTGATTTTTAAAGTATTCTTGCCTTTCCATAAGTCATTAGACAGAATTATTTTTGAAGGGGGGGGGAAAGGGCAAAATTAGATGCATGTCCCTCTTTCCTCCCTTTCCTCCTCAGCTTTCTTTTATATTGTAGCATGGGATAGTGGTTAAAGAATTGGAACCCAGGACAACCTGGGTTCAAATCCCTTCTAATATATTAATTAATTAATATGACCCTGAGCAAATCATTTCCTCATCTGTAAAATAAAGGTTTTGGGCTTAATGGCCTCTTTCCAATTCTAAACTGATATTCCTATTATTCTAAAATCACCTAGTTATGAAATTTAAAGGGGAAAAATTGTGATTTTTCATTTTCTTAATCTAATAATAGCAGAAAGAATATCAGAATTGGCATCAGGATTCAAGGCCCCATCTGTAAAACATGCTAGTTTGGGACCATGGGGAAATCATTTAATTTCTAAGTTCTTTCCTGACATATACCCAGACCTCCTTTCGCAAAAGTCAGCGAAGTAGCCCAATGAGTCCAGAGTCAGAAGCCCTGAGTTCAAAACTGACCTCATATACTCTGTAATTGTGTGACCTCTGGGCAAGTCACTTAACCTCAATTATCTCCCGTCCCCAAGTTAAATACTAATTAATTTTTTTAAGTCAATGGCTCTTTATTGCCGATCCAATGAACATAAACTCCTTAAGCTCAACATTTTAAAATCTTTCTCAACCTAATTCTCACCAAATGTGATATCCCATTTTTCAATTATTCTATTCCAGGACAAATAGGCAATGTAGTAGATTAAGAGTTTCAAATGAATTCAGGAAGATCTGAGTTCAAATGTGACCTCAAATTCCTTCTAGTTGTGAGACTGAGATCAAGTAACTTAATCTCTATTTGCCTCAATTTCCTCATCTATAAAATAAAATAATAATAGCCCTGACTCCAGATTTTGTTTTGGTTTGGATTTTAATCTTTGTCTTAAGCAGAGTGCTGACTTCCTAGGGTTGAGGTAAATATAAAATGAGTCAATAGTTGTAAATCTTGCATAACTTCTACCTCTTAATATTATTATCACTATCATTTTTCATATCCTCTAAGTTCCAGTCACCCTTCATTTGCAGATTATTTCCTGAATTTGATATGCCATACCCCTCTTCTGTGAATTCCCAGTTCAATCAATTATTAGTTGTGTTACTTGGGACAAATTGCTTGATCTCTTTGGCCATAGGTCCTCATCTATTAAAAAAAGGGCCTGAGATGGAATATCGCTAAGTTCCATTTGGCTTTAACATTCCATGATTTTGAAATTGAATCTCTTTTCTTAGTCATTAAAATCAATGGTAAAGTTAAGACAAATATGCTTAGCTTATACCTATACTGGTTGAAATATAATTTTAAATGTTTGTATTTATTTGTGTAATACAGATAATTTACACATATTTAAGCATAGGAGAAGGGACTAATTACCTCTGAAATTTTCCAGTGTTGTATAATTTAATTCATAGTTTATTTATATGTTATTAGCAAAATCTCAGTGTACAGTGGGAAGGGAAAGGGACTGTGATAAGTGCTTTATACACATCACATTGATCTTCACACCAATTCTAAGAAGAAAGTGTTATAAGTATTCCCATTTTATGATTGGGGAAATTGAGGCAAATGGGTTGTGCCTTGTCCAGAATCACACAGCTAATAAGCATCTGAGAACAGAATTTGAACTCATGGCTTCTTGAATCCAATCCCAATACTCTTTCCACTGTGCCACCAGTTCTGCCTCATTTAAATCCAATTCACTTGCAAGTCACGACATCACCCCCCTGCTGTCATTGGTCCTCTTCAAAAAACAAGGACTAAGGACACAACAGTAACAAGCTGCCCCTAAATGGAAGCAATATTAAATGTCCATTTTCCTATTTTTTTAGGAAATGTCCATTTTTCCTGTGTTTTAAAATTGCCAACAGATGTTAAAACAAAACCTTTTGACCTTTTTGTGATTTGCCCCTTCAACCATGTACAGCAACATAGAATTTTGCTTGGAATGTATCTGAGAGGCTGTTTTACCCAAACCATTACATATGTAGGATCAAACTCCAAGGGGACACTTGTTTACAATGAAATTCCCCTTGAGGCAGCTGCCATGAGCTTGTCACCGGTCTTCTTGTGCTTGTGAGAACACCGTGTACACAGTAACATTCAAATAGAAATAAAAATTATGGCTTCACATGTTCAGATAAATCACTTCAAACGGGAAGACCCCAGGTTCTGAATTTTCTCTCCATAAATAGCAGAAATGATGATCTTTGGAATTGATCTGTTTCAGAGTCTCTCTAAGTGGGGTTGACAGGACTGGGAATAGATATTAATGTTCCCCTTTTCAATGAAAGTTTAATGCTTTCATCTTTTTCAGAAAAAAACAACTTTCAAAATTTTGTGCCCCTCATTTTACATGTAAATTATGTTCACTTCCACAGAGTTTTAATTTCCTAAAATCACATGTATTGGTGAAATTTAAAAGCTAAGGTATTCATTAATTTTGTTTGGCTAGCCACTGTTTTTTTTAAAGAATACAGTCATATTACTTTCTGAAAAACTCTTGCAAGTCTGTATCTCACAAATGGACTGTGGTAGACTCAGAGGTAAAACCCTGATGTTTTCATAAATATTCCCAATATGGAAGATAATGATAGGCAGTTTGACTATTACTTATAATCAGGACTAGGGATACTGAGAATTTAAATTTCTCAAAATTTATCAGAATCAGTATGTCAGTATATTAATTATCTACTAAGGGTTAGGCACTGGGCTAATTACTAGAATTACAAAGAAAGGTAAAAAAGTCTCTGGTTTTAAGAAATTCACAATCTAATGGAGAAGACAGTTATCTGCCAAAAAAAAAAAAAGCTATGTTCCGAATAAATTGAAAATAACCAACAGAGGGAAGGCTCTAAAATTAAATGATATTGGGAAAGATCTCCTGTAGAAAGTGGAAATTTAGGGAGGGCTTGAATTGAGGTCTTCCCTACCCCACAGCATTCTATTTATTAAGTCAGAATGTTTTTTCATGGTTATTGCTTCTCTTTTAAAACTATTTACTTTCTCTTTCCTTTAGAGAAATGGATCCTTTAGATCACTGGAATTTGAGTGAGGAAGAATTGGGTTCATATTTTTAATTCTAGTCCTTTATTATTTGGGTGTCCCTAAATAATACATTTATTCTCTCTGTGCCTCAATTTCCTTAGGTATAAAGTAAGATTAGACTTCATAACCTCAAAGATCTCTTCTCATTATCATCTTGTGACCCCGTAATCTTGTGATTCCTACTACCCACAAAGGATACTTATGAAGACAAACATGCTGATATCCCCAATTCTAGAATCTTCACTTTCATTTTGGGATGGGATAATTAAAGAATATATCATATATAATGTCTTGCATCAAAAAAAGAGCCAATAGTGCACTGCCCTCATTACATGGACATTACGATGTCCATGTTTATGATTTTCCTAAACTCCCAATATGGAGAATTTTAAAAGGCTGGCAGTTTATACTGAATATAAACAAACCTTTAGCTTTGTTTCTCAAGCTTCCTATTATTGGTTGATTCATTGAGCTGATAAATTGGTTAAATTAAAAAAATGAGTCATGCAGCTACTAATCTTTAATCATAGTTCCTTCATCACAAAAAAAAAACACAGATAATAGTAAAGAATGTTGGAGGGAGGGAAAAGGAGTACATTGCTGATCTGAAAACTGACACACATCCCAGGTTTATCTCTTGTCAGATTTGATTAAGCAAAATGTCATATAAAATAGTAATTTTGCTAATCAAAGACAAATATATGGATTTCTTTTTTTCTGAAGTGGTAGACTACAGGAGTCTTTGGTGGTTGAAAGGATGCAGTTCTTGGTAATCAGTATTCCTAGGTAGAGTGGAACACTCTTAAAACTAAAGTGACATCCAATTTGTGGTCCATTTACTCTTTCACTCCATCTTCACTTCTCTATAGAGTGAGCTTGTTCTGTCCTGTCCCTAACCCAGCAAACCACCAAGATATCCAAATGATATGCTTTCCTACATCAATGTCTTCAGTGAAACCCTAGTTTCAAAAAAGGCTAACCTTTTTCCTAATTTGCTAACAAAGAATTTAGATTCTTGGAAAATCTGAGCCCACTTGTTTGTAAAGAATAGACCAATATGGTAAGGGGTTTTAAAATCTATTTTCTTGAAGTTTCATTTTGCATACGTTTCCTCCTCTCTCATCCATTATGTTTCAATACAAGCCTCTACTTGTTCAAACAGGCCAGATTCTCTTGCTTTTTAAAATCAATAATACCAGAATCTATATTTCTGAAAGAGTATTTCTTTTTATTCTGATATGCCTTACCCTACTGCCCAGAAATGTCTTAAATAGGTGCTCTCACATTTGATGAAAAGCAACTTGAAAGGACAAAGATTGATGATAAAAGGCAATTATTTTTGATTCAATGTGGCTGTTTTGTTGAGTTGGTATTAAGGGAAAGAAAGAAGCAAAGACTAGAATATAGTTTGCTTCATGCATAATATTATGCATGAAACAATCAATGATTAACCACCTAATCCTTTTGCTTTTTGAATTCCTTCATAAAATCTCTACAGCTGGGATTTTTAGTTTGTTTTTCTAGGGGAGTGGGGAGGAATGGTTCTTAAGTAATTTAGATCAATTCTCAGCTGTTCTGGCATAGGGACAGAGCCAGGATCCGTGATTGCAGTAATATTATGAAATCCTAGGTGAGAAAAGAGGGAGTTGTGGTTTAGTGGCTAGACAGCTGCCGTCAAAGGCAGGAATACCGGGTTTCAAATTCTGCCTCTGATTATCATTTCTTTGTGACCATTAGGAAATTACTTTAACAGGATCCTCTTGAACTCTGTGGAGAAGGTGCCAACATGATAGAAGAAACTTATTTGGAGTGGTTTTATTGCAGTTCAGTCATGTCCAACTCTTTGTGACCCCATTTGACCAAGATGCTGGAGCAGTTTGACATTTCCTTCTCCATCTCATTTTACAGATGAGTAAACTGAGGCAAACAGATACGATAACTTGCTCAGAGTCATACCACTAGTAAGTGTCTGAGGCCAGATTTGAACCCCTGAAGATGAGCCTTCCTGACTGCAGGCTCAGTGTAGAAGTGTTCTTCTGTAGGTGTGAGTTATAGAGTTTCTTCATCTAATTTTCCTAAATGGATTGGAATTAAAAGTCCAGTTCTTTTCTCTAACCAGGTGAGGAAACTTTAGGAGTGTGTTGGTAAAAATAATGGCTTCTAGGAAGAAAGCAATAGAGCTGATGCTTTTTAGTCTAATTCATATTTTTAACCTTTTCTCCATCACTTTCTTAAGACTAGATAATCAACAAAATATTAAATCAAGCCCTGATTGGTAGCTTTGCCATTTTCTGAGGTATAACAACTAATTCTGAAAATATATATCACACTCCTGGAAAACTCCCTCTCCCTATTAAGGTTGACATATTTTTCAGAGGTAGAAATTGAACCCAGGTTTTCCCAGCTTTAAGCAACGTTTTATTCATTTACTGACAGTGGCCTCCTGAGGTGCTCTGATGCATAGATAGTTGTGTCCAAATTATGTAAAAGGCCAGAGTACAGTAGTGGTGGTAATAGTGGTAATACTGGTGGTAGTGGTAGTAGTGGTAGTAGTAGTAATGGTAATAGTAGTAGTGGTGGTGGTAGTAGTAATAGTGAGTAGTAGTAGTTGTAGTAGTAGTAGTTAGTAGTAATAATGGTGGTAGAGGTAGGAGGAGGAGGAGTAATTACAGATGGGAGAAAGGCATTTTTAAAATATCATATTTCTAGTTGGTTCTGTTGTTGTACCTTACTTCTCCATCACAGACCAACCAACAAAGAAAATAGACATTTCCATTTTTCTAAAAGGTTAGCTTTTGGGGTGAGTTTCTGGCCATTGTGGTCCAGAGATATTATACTACTACACTCAAGTTAATTCTCATACCTCTTTTTTTTTGCAAGGCAATGGGGTTAAGTGGCTTGCCCAAGGCCGCACAGCTAGGTAATTATAAAGTGTCTGAGGTCAGATTTGAACTCAGGTACTCCTGACTCCAGGGCCAGTGCTCTATCCACTGCGTCACCTAACCACCCCACTCTTATACCTCTTTTCAAAAGAGTCTAAAGCAGTATTCCAATGCAATACAATTAATATAACACTGATCCTAGAATCAGAGAACTTGGGTTCAAATCCCACCTCTATCATTTACTATGTCATATTGAGCTAGTGACCATCTCTTTATCTGAGTTTCCTCAACTCTAAAAGGAAAAGGTTAGACTAGATGACCTCTTCTACAGAGATATAGATCTCTGAGCCTAAATAACCTGTGACAGTGGTTCTTAACCTTTTATATATGTCATGAACCTCTTAGGCCATCTGGAAAAGCCTGTAGAGTTATTTAGGGACAGGTAGATGCCTAAGTAGTACAGTAGATACAGTCAGAAAGATGTGAGTTCTAATCCAGCTTGGTTAGATTTCTGAATTCAAAGCCAGACTTATCAGAAGTCAGTTAACCCAGTTTATCTCAGTTTCCTTGACTGTTAAATGAGCTGAAGAAGGAAATGGCAACCCACTCTAGTATCTTTGTCAAAGAAAATCTCCATATGGGGTCATGAAGAGTCAGACACAAATGAAACAGCTCAACATATGGTCTCCTCAGACACATTTTAAAAATTATTCTTAATTTAAAAGTTAAAAACTAATTTTAAATTAAATAAATGTATTTTTTGCAATGAAAACAAATGCCAAATTTCCCTTAGAGGGAAATAGAAATAAAGATGCAATTTTTTCCCTGAATTTCCTAATTTTTTTGAGAGTTCATCCCCTAAAACCTATTCTCTGGGTGTTCTCAGTTAAAGAGTCTCTGACCTATGGGATGATTCAATTCTTGTGAAAATATAGTACATGAAAAAACACAGCTTTTGAAATAAGCAATACATTTCCAGGTTTGTTTGGGACTTTTTAGGATACCTGTGCACTCATGTTCAGAATAGCTTTCTTAGTTGTCCTTTGAGTTGATCAGGGCTGCCCCTGTGAGATTCCTTTGATGTGCTAAGATAACAGAATCAATCCTTAGCTGCTGTATAAGTTTTAAATGATGAGGTCAAGTTACCAGTGGAATCCAGTCTGGGTGGATTTACTGCTATTATGATAGAAGGAAAATTGGCATTTCAATAATGTTCAACTTTAATCAAGCAAACTCAGTTAACCTTGGGGCCCTGACTAAAATACGAAGAGGTGAGGCAATCCGGGTCATTAAATAAATCCATTTTGCATATTTATTGAGATTTTACCCTTATTAAAGGCGCACAGTCTTTGAAACAGAATGTTAATATCAATGGGCTAATTTTTTTGTTATTTTAGCCTCAAATCTTTGCCTTTACTTGTATTCTTGTCTAATTTCAGAGGGCAACTTAGGGCATATATCAATCTTTTTTCATTTTTTCTGTCTTAGTCCATAATTCTGCTCTTTTTGGATTTCCAACAATTTGAAAATGAAAATGAAAAATTTTCAATCTTACTAGATTCATTTTCTGAAAGTGAAGAATATCAACAAGTAAAATTAAATTCAACATTTCTCACATTGATATAGCATTTGCAGTAACTAAAAGTCTTTTCTTTTCTCTGATCTTAGGAGATACCAGAGGTTTTATACCAAGTCTGGGATCTGATTGATTTAGAGAACTCCTGGTGAGGAAAATCCCTCTACTGATGCAATGTAGTAACTGGTGTTTGATTTGTAGTAAGTTGACCAGTGCCCTGAAAAGACAACCCATAAATGAACAGTGTATCACCAGAGAGGTTTAAATTAGACATGATCTCTAGCATCATGGAAGGTACAATCTATTAGGCACAAAAGACATAAATTCATATAACTATTACATAGCATTATTTCATTTAATTCAACAAGCAATTATTGAGTAGCTTCTATGTTCTGGACAAATATTACATATGCTTGATGTTCACAACACAGAGAAAAATTAAAATCCTTGTTCTCAAGTGATTTACATTGTATTGAGGGAAACAGATTTAAAAAATAATACAAGGGAATTCAGGGGAGAGAAAATCCAAATAGATCTTTTGTAGAAGGTGGCACATGAGGTTGGTCTTATAGAGAGATACAGTTTCAAGAGATAGAAATGAGGAAAGAGAACATTTCAAATCTTTTGCAAAGATGAAGAGATAGGAAATAGGTCATATCCAGAAACCTTCAAATAGGACAGTTTAGTTGGAATATATATATATATATACATATATATATATATAGAGAGAGAGAGAGAGAGAGAGAGAGAGAGAGAGAAGAGAGAGAACAAACTACAGGTAGTGGAGGATGTCTTCTTCTTACACAGGGGAGTGACTTTTGAGATCTGAGAAAACTGAAATCCAGGTAGGTCAAGGGACTTACTCAAAATTTTGTCTTATCCATCTATAAAATGAGGGAATTGAACTGGGTGATCTCATCTGACCACACGCATTAAAAAAAAGGTATAAACAAAAGCTTTGCTGTGATGGACACATTCTCCTTTACTTTCTCTCTCTCTGTGTCTCTCTTTGTCTGTCTGTCTGTCTGTCTATTTCTCTCTCTCTCTCTCTCTCTCTCTGTCTGTCTGTCTGTCTTTCTGTCCCTCTGTCTCTCTGTTTCTGTCTCCCCCCCACACCCTTAAAGTCTTATAGTCTCTAACTATAATGCAAAATGTGTGAAGACAAAGACTATGAAATGATTGGGAAGGTGGATCATAACCAGTCTCTGGAGGGCAGTAGAGAGACACTGCAGACTTTTAGGCAGTGGAATGTCACTGGGACCTGGTACCAAAGAGATTTTTCTGGCAACTGTGTGAATGATAAATTGGAGAGAAGAAGAGATAAGAGAAAGAGATTTCAAACAGGAGATGATTACACTAGTCTTTGTGAGGAGTGAGAAGGATCTGAACCAGGGTGGTGACAAAGGGAAATAGAGAAAAAGCGATGTAAGGGTATATGACAAGGTAGAGTTGATAAAAACTAGTCATTTTGGAGGTAGAGGAAGAGGACAAATTGAGGGGAAACTCAATGGTATAGCCATTAGCTTTTATGATCTTTACAACCACCCTCTAAGGTAGAGATGGCAAGCTATTCTTAGCCCTAATTTATAGAGGAAAAAACCTGTACAAGTACAAAGTACTTGTCTTACTGTAAATCATTTAGTGAGTAGATTTGTGTTACTTGAGTCTCATTACACTCTCAGGAAGTACATAGTACGAGGATTCTAATTTCTAATTCAAGGAAACTGAGCCTCAGGAAAATTGAATGAATTATCCAAGGTCATTCACTAACTAAATGGGAAAGGACTTCCAAAGTCTTTCCATTAAACTACACTATATTTCTGTCTAAGTGATCCTCTATTTGTATAGCTAACATGATTATGATTTCATAACAGAAGAATATAAAGCCTATTGTCAAATCATTGCCCCCAGGACAGGAAATTTTTTCATAGAATTTTCTTTAATTTTGAAAGCATCTGAAACAAATTTACAAAGAATGGATTTCTTTGCCTGGTAAAGACTTCAGAGTGGGATGTCATGCCCTTAAGATGAAAGAGGTTGCGACTCTTTTTTGTAAGAGTAAAGAATTGGAAACAAAGCAACTGCTATCAATTGGCAAAAGACTGAGCAAATTATGGAATAAAATTGGATTATAATTGGATCATATATATATGTATATGTGTATATATATATATATATATATATATATACACATATATATATATATATATATTTGGATTATAATGCACCAGGAGAAAATGTGGATATGAGGAATTGAGATGAATTGCAGAAGACTTATTTGAACTAAAAAGGCCAAAGTAAATAGAAATAGAATACGAGAACTGCATAGATAGAAATAGTTAGAAATAGAGATAGGGATAGAGATAGAGAAAAGTAGAGGTCAAGACAGAAATAGAGAGGTAAGAAAGGGATGGGGAAAGAGTGTGTGTCTATATGCAAAGGTGAGTAGATATGTGTGTGTGGCATATACAGTGTATGCAAATATATGTATAAATTTTATTTATTTTATATTTATATAAGTATATGTAATATTTATATTATATAATATTTTTATTTGTTTTATATTTATATAAAATATATAATATAATTATATATAATATAGTCCTAAGATTTTATATATAATATGCACACATACATACCCAGTGATCACAGTTTTTGTGAAAAAGATAACAATGAAATCAGAGCAAATAAACAATCTTGACAACAAAGAATTGAAAAATATAAACACCTTTCTTTAAGGGTCCATACTAACCCTGAGGTACATGCTGCTGACTCTATCCCAACAACATTTTAGTTGCTGGAGAGAATTGAAATAGAGGGATGGAGGGAGGGGATTGTAATTCAGTACTGGATGATAAATGTTTGATATCCCAGCATTCACCACAGAATTTTTCACATATTAAGTGCTTAATAGAAATTTTTAATAGGAATTTTTAAGTGAGTCATTGAACCAAAAAAAATAAGAGTAGGTCTTCAAATAGAGACTGATGACAACTTAATTCTAATAAGAATTTATTTTTAAAATAATCTTTTTTATTTTTTCCAATTACACGTAAAAACAATTTTTACCATTTATTTTTTTAAGGTTTTTGCAAGGCCAGTAGGGTTAAGTAGCTTGCCCAAGGCCACACAGGTAATCATTAAGGGTCTGAGGCCGAATTTGAACTCAGGGACTCCTGACTCCATGGCCAATGTTGTATCCACTGCTCCACTTAGCCACTCCATTACCATTTATTTAAAAAAAAATTTGAATTCCAAATTTTCTCCATCTCTCACTCATCTCCTCCCCTTCTAAGATAGTAAGCAATTTTATATGGGTGCTAAGTGTGAAAGCATGTAAACATATCTGCACTAAGAATTTAGATTTAATGTGGCTTGAAACGATGGCTACTGGGGTCTATTCTGGTTCTGATTTTATGTAATTCTCTGACAAAAACTTTTTTACCATTTAAAGTAAGGCTATTTTCATCTTCATGGGGAAAAAATGTTACAGATCAGAACCAATTGTTCTTTGATTGATTGATATTCTTCCCTCCCGTCATGCATAGAATCCAGCCTAGATGATAAGCATTGTACCCACAACAGGAGGTAGCAAAATCAATCAATTAAGGAGCAATTAACTCTCATTTCCATTATTTATTTTTGCTTGTAGACAGAAATTGCCTTTGAATGTTCAGAACACCATAAGAGCTGTGATTAAACTTAAAGACATATCTTTAAAGTCAAAATTTTAGAGGCTGATGCTTCATGGATGCTCCTCTTTTTCTGGAGAGGTGACACTAATGCAATAACAATTAGCGTTTGGCAGCAATTAATAAATAGGCTGTCACAACTAGTCAAATTGTGTTCATGGTTTTGGAAGGCAGCTAATTTCATCTTTGACATGATGGGGCTGAAGTGTTCCTCAACATTACTCATTAATTTAGAACGTGAGCCTCCGTGATTCCCCACTCTAAAACAAAGTTTCAGTCCACCAATGGATGTACTCTGGGGGGCTCAACCTTTATGCAACCTGTTCATGTCCCTGAGATTCCAACAGATAATTTCAGAATAGTTAAGACAAACCCTCACATCTTCTGAAAAGAGACAGAGAAAGTGCACATGTCTATAGGCTATTTTTCCATAGTCTTTTCTAGGTTTTAATGCCAATATAACAAAACAAAACTGAAACCAAATAATTGCTTTTATCATGAAGTTTTGTGTTTTTAATAGTCACTTCTCAATGTCCTCATCTGTCATGTATAATACTACTTGTTTATCTTCCCCATGTAGCTTTTCTTTGTGAGGGGAATACTTTGAAAACCATAAAGTAGGGGCGGCTAGGTGGTGCAGTGGATAAAGCACCAGCCCTGGAGTCAGGAGTACCTGGGTTCAAATCTGGTCTCAGACACTTAATAATTACCTATCTGTGTGGTCCAGGGCAAGCTACTTAACTCCATTTGCCTTGCAAAAACCAAAAAGAAAACTCATAAAGTATGCTAATTGACTCTAGAGATAATTTTGATTCCAATGTAGAGACGATCCTTGGGTCAATCAAGAATGATTTCTTTAGCCCTATATGAACTCAGCGTTTTTGGTTGCTGGCCATCCCTTACAAATCAGAGCAGACTTCTTTCTAAGGCAAAGAACCAACACAATAATTGTTCCATGAAGGGGAAAGGGAAAAAATATTTGATTACTGAATTTAAAATGGCAAAGACAAGAAAAATGTCAAGAATATTGAAATGAATTTGAAGGTTGGGAGAAAGACACAATTGAGGGGAGGGAATGAAACAATGAACTACTTCTGCAACCTGCCCTAGAGGATCTTGAGTCAATATAAAGAGAATGATATGAAGCAAATCTATGATTTCATTGGCACATGGAATTTAAAGGCGTGGAAACTCTCTCTACCCATATATGCCAGAACTTTCCTAATGCCCCAACCATCTCCCTTAAAAACTAAAATTTGTAACTTGGAAAAATAGTAATATAATAAAATTTTCACATTGGTCACACCTGAAAATGTCTGACTTATTCCATACCTCTAGTCCATCAGAATTGTGCCAAGAAGTAGTATGATTCATCATTTGGAATTGTGATTGGTTATTGTTCATTGAATATAGTTTTTAAGTCTTTGATCATGTTTTTCTTTATACTGTGGTAGTAATGATTGCATAAATTGTTTTCCTGGTTTTGCTCACTCCACTTTGCATCTATTCATATAAGTCCTCATAGGTTTCTCTGAATCTTTCCTTTTCATTAGTATTTCCATTATATTGCAATGTATAAATATATCATATAAATATCATATAACATATATAATTATTTATATAACACATAATTATCTACATAATACATATAATGATTTGTTCAGCCATTCCCAGACCGATGGGTTTCCATTTTGTTTCCAATTCTCTACTACAACAAACAGTGATACTACAAATAGTCATGGATATATGGATCTTTTCCCTCTTTCTTTTATCTCTTTGGTAATAGCCTCATTGTGATATCATGGAGACAAAGATACATTCTGACACTATGCTCATGTCTTTTAGAATACAGATAAAAATTGCTTTTCAGAATGGTTGGAATATTCCATGGTCCCATCCATAGGTTTTTAATGTACCTGTCCTCCTAATTTTCTTTAACTCTTCTAAAAAGAAAATATATTCTCAGAAGAGAACAAGTGCTCACTTTGGAGTCAGAAGATTTGAGTTCAAATCCTATCCCTCATACTTACAACTTGAGTGATCTTAGACAAATCCTTTAATTACCCTGGGCATTAGTTTCTTAACCATAAAATAAATAGATTGAACCACAGATATTCATAGCTCCCTTTCACATGTAGTTCTGTGAACTACCTCAAAAGGTAGTTAACTACCTTTTGAGAAGGAATTATCTCTGTTGAACAAATTTCTTTGTGATTGGTGCTCCATTGGTATCACCACATTATAAATGACAAATTTAAGAAACAAGCAATGCAAATGGTTCATAAGATGATTCTTAATTAATAATTGGTTATTATTAATAATGAATACTTAGTTATTACTGGTTACTATTAGGGTTAGAGCTAGATGCCATCTTGTTGCCATCTGGTTCTTCATTTTACAGATGAAAAACTAAAGACTTCTTAACTATTGAAGTGACTTGCCAAATGTCATCATGTCAATAGTTCAATCAATCAACCAGCTTTCATTAAGCCCCTACCACGTGTCAGACACTAAGCTAAATGGTAGAGATAGAAAGGCAAAAAAACAGTTCTTGTCTTCAAGGTGCTTCTATTCTAATATTGTATTAGACCTGGATTTGAGCCCAGGTCCTGCAACTATAAATGCATCACTGTTTGCCCCTTTAGCCCTCTAGAACATTAGCTGTAGTTCTATTCACCATAATTCAGTTAAGCCTGAAGTTCATTTCCAATTATTCAACTTCTAATTCAGATGAACCAAAGAAAATTATGCAAGTAACCAAAACTTTAGCCTATCCACGAAAATTCTTGCAGAGATATTTTTCAAGTTTCATTTTGAGAGTTAATTTGAAGAATTAACTTCAAATAAAATAAATTGTGAATCTCAACTAGATGACTGATTCAACCTCACCTTTCGTGTTCTGATTAATTTTATAATTATTTTAGTTCACTAAGAAATACTTCAGAATCAGACAAAAAAGTGTCTATTACTAAAAAACAGAGAAAACCGAGAATTGAAAAGTGGCCCATAACTACTAAAGTGAAAATATCAATACCTTTTTTGTTTTCCTCTCTTGTTGTGTTTTATTGTCCTTCATGAAGCATAATGTTTCACAGTTAATATCCATGGTATCTTTGTCTCCAGGCTCTCAGAAAGGCATTGACTTTGCAGTAGCCAAATATGTGAATATAAATTGATTTTATGCAATACACACAAAACAAGGAATTTATTGATATAAATGTTTTCTTTAGTTGTAAAATTACACTAAAATTATTTTGGAACAGCAAGAGCTCTCTCTCTGGAGTATATTAGAATTTCATGCCTAAATCTAGTTGAACATTAATTTTTGTATGAGTTGTTTGTATTTATGGGTGTCTTTGTGCGTGTGTGTGTGTGTGTGTGTGTGTGTGTGCATTGTCTACTAATGTAACAGTCTATTGTCAGAAGTGACTATCAAGAGAATATAAATGCAAGAAATTAAGCTTTGGGAAAGAAGTTGTTAGTGTTAAAGACAAGAGAGACCAAGAGGAAAGAAGGTACCATAGTTTCTTTATCTCTTTCATTCCTGCTCATAAAAGTGATTATTATGCAAAAGGAATTCAATCAACATACTATGGTAGTAATAGTAGAGAGGCAGTGTTATATAATAGAAATGGGTTCAAATCCCAGTTTTGATGCTGCTTGACTTGTATGACCTTAGATGGGTCACTTCATACCTTGGAACCCTACTTCTGCGGCTTTAAAATGAGGTTAAATTAGATGGTTTCTGAGCAACCCCTCTAAATCTATTCTAAATCTATAATTCTAATTTTAGGATCAATATGATTTATATCCCAAGTGACCCTTCCTTCCCACCCCCTCCAAAATAAGTGGGGAAAATGGTATATACATAAAACTCTTGATATAATCCTTATTATAATTGTTTTTCTAATAGCTCATTCTCCTAATAAGATGACAAAACTTAATGATAGAAGTTCACAAATATAAAAGTTAGACCAGTTTTGGTTTAATTTCAAGGTCAACATGCAACATGAGCCAATAATGTGGATCAGTAGTACAGAATGTTACAGCAAGGCAGGGAGGAAGGAAGGGGAGAGAGAGAGAGAGAGAGAGAGAGAGAGAGAGAGAGAGAGAGAGAGAGAGAGAGGTTGAGACGCTCAACTCTTCTCTGAAAATTATATCTATAACAGGGTACTTGTTTTGGAAACTGGCAAACAGAAGCTTATGAAAAGGATAAATTATGAGGTGGTCAGCTTCCCCCCAAAATCATTTTATATGGAGAAAAGCTGAAGGCACATGAATATTTATCCTAGGAAAATTATGAGGATTCAAGACTACTATCTTCAAAGGTTTGAAGAGCTATCATTTAGAGAAAGATTAAGCTCATTTTTCTGTGCAGATCTGGAGGGCAAAATTAGAACCTGTGGGTGGAAGTAAGGTAGAGTTCAGTTCAATCTAATGAATAATTTTCTAACAATTATAACTCTTCAAAAGTGGGATGAGCTAATGTTGCAGTCAGGCATTTCCAGTAAGTGTTCTGAAATGGAAGCTAGATGCATGACTCTTAGGGTTCTTGTCTGGAGGATTCCTACATTGATTAGAAGACTTGGCTTTATGACTTCCATCTTGTGCATTGGAAAGAATTCTGGATTTGCAACCAGAAATTCCTGCCTCCGTTACCTGTACAAGTTTAGGGAAGTCCCCATCTCTCTGAGATTCAGTTTTTCTACCAGATAAGAAAGTCTGACTTAATGATTTATTCAGTCATTTATATCGATGCCACTATGAAATTTAATATCTATTCCAACTCTAAGATTCTTGTTTTTTTAACTCAACAGAGAAACCAAAGTTGAATAGGAAATTGACATTTAAATATATATTTTTAATTTCTTAAAAGTTTTCTATCTCATTTTATTCCAGTTTGCAACTTGATTCAGACATAATGAGGGATTAGAAAAAAAACAATAAAACATTTATTGCATATTTTTAAAGTGAATTTTGAATCAAGACAATCTCAAATGCTTGCTTCAACCAATTTCAAACAAGATTTTGCTTCCTTCTTGAAATGTCTTCCCCATGACAGCTGGGGATCATACAGACATATTTTAGAAAGTCAGATCTATAGCATTACCTCTACTTGTCACTAGCATTTGCTTTTCAATATATAAAAGTATTGTCAGACTTATTCCCATAGGAGTGCCTTACACTTCTTTAAGGTAAAGTAAAAACCTCTCAATTTTCTTTTTTCCTTCCTTCCTTCCTTCCTTCCTTCCTTCCTTCCTTCCTTCCTTCCTAATGTGCATTTGTAGATTTGGTTGAATCAGATCTTTTTTGTTATGTATCTGAAGAAATGGTAAAGAATAAAGAAGTTCAAAGGAAAGGAAGATTCAGTAGAACCTCCAAGTTTTTTTTAAGAAAGATTTTATTTATTTTGAGTTTAACAATTTTCCCCTATTCTTGCTTCCTTCCCCCCCCACCTCCCACAGAAGGTAGTCTGTTGGTCTTTACATTGTTTAGAGAACCTCCAAACTTTTAAGAGATTTAAATGGAAATAGCAATAGTAAACAGGTCATCTTTTTTTTTGGTCCCAAACAATAAGGGTATCTTGGATGCTGCACTCTCGATTTTTTTGAAAATTTGTTAAAAAAAATAACAAGCAAAGTAGCACAGACTGGTATCACTTGCAAGATAACTTGCCTTGTGCTCATAAATTTCTTTTCTATTTCAACTCCATGATAGCCAAGCATAAGGGGAGTGCAGTCTACAAGACCAGATGGAATACTTACTTTGGTGATATTGAGAGAGAATTAATTGGGGAAGTGGAAATACTAATGAGATCTGGAGTCAGGGAATATGAATTCAGATCTTGATAGCTATAGTATTCTGGGCAAGTCGTTTAACCATAGTCTTGCCTCATCTGTAAAATAGGAAGGGATGAATACTATCTACCAGGGTAGGTGTGAGATAATGATATAGTATCATGATAATATAAGATAAAATGAAGGAATACTTATAAAGTACTTTGTGAATTTAAAAGCAATATATAGATATTTCTGTTATTTATAAGATCCCAAAACATTGGCATAATTAGTGTTCCAAGGTGAATTTTTCTTTTAACCAAAAGTAATTAAAAGAATCTATTTATATGATAGTATTATTGCTGTTGACAAGATCAGAAATATTGACATATTTGAACATTCTAAGCTAAATGACAACTTTATCAAAAATAGTCAAAACAATCTACTTCTCTAAACAGACGCTCATAGCCTCCCAAGTACAGTTCAATTGAATGGAGTTGAACAAAATCAAATGTTTTGTTGTTTGTTGTTCAGTAATTTTTTAGTCATTTCTGACTGTAACTTCTTTTGGATGTTTTCTTGGCAAAGATCATCTTCTTGTTTTGCATTTTCTTCTCCAGCTCATTTTACAGATAAGAAAACTGAGGCAAACAGGACTAAGGGACTTGCCCAGGGTCCACAACTAGCCTGTGTGTGAAGCTGGATTTGAACTCAAAGAAATATTTTAGCAAAGTGATTAATATAGTCTAAACAATATAGCACATTGATACATCTATGTGGGCTCAATGGCAGCTTGGAATTAGAAACAAAAGGAAGGGGAATAAAAAATTAAGTGGAAATTTGTCCCATAAAAAAATATTAAATAGAAGAGGTGGGATTGGAACTCAAGATCTTGTGTACTGAAATTTAATTCTTTTTCTGCTATAGTAAATCACTTAAAAATCCATAAACTGTAAGGAGCTTCCATATTATTTGTTGATTTTTCTCATTTCTCTATATGAACAAAATTTTATGCTGAGGTTAGATGAATCTGAAAAAATTATTTCTCATTCATATCTGCAAACTTTTGATGTCTGCTGACATTTTATTGGGAAGAGGTTCATTAGGCCCTTAGAAGTTTTAGACAGGGTTTTTGTCTGTATTCTACTGAGAATGATGAATGGTTTCCATCACTTCCACAAACTTCAGGAGGAAAAAAAATTAAATTTCATGACTTTTACAAATTTACTTTTGAATTCAATATGTTTTAAAGGACTGCAAGAATTTTACCCAACCTGTCCATTTTCCTTTTCTGCTGATAAATGACAAATGTATTTCATTATAAAAATGAGTAGATGCTCAAATAAGTGAATAGAATGTATCAGTTATAAACCCTGACCTTTTCTCACTTGAATATTCTCTAACATATGATTTTCTTTTGATTGATTGAAATCAACACTCATATTTATTCATCTTATCAATCTTTTCTTAACAAACGGCCTTGTGTCTGATTTTTTAATTGAATTTGTATTAGTATGCACTGAAACAAATATCTTCTAACCCAATCAGATTTAATCAATTTAACATTTAGTCACTTCTGCTAACTCCATTAAAGGAAAATATTTATATTAAGAAACTGGTGAAGGTGCTGAGGGAAGTAAAAATAATTCACTTAATTTTAAACAGATTTTAATAGGAAAAGAGCATAGTCCAGCAAACTCAGAACCCAATATGCTAAAGTCAACTGATGTTCCTGTCTTGGTCCATGATGAACTATACCTATACAATTTATCCATTTGCCTTCTCTGTCACTTTTCTATTAAATTGGAGACCTCACAAAGCTCAGGAGCATCGAGGGGATTATTGGATAGTTCTTCCACATGAAAAATCATTTGAATTAGTGTTATTCTATTTGTTAGCTTCAGATAGGAAAGGTTTAATAAATGTTTGTTGGATAATGATTGGATGAATGGACGATCAAATAAATGTTATTCTGGTTAAATAAGAAATAGGGTGAAATGGCTAGAAATGTTGACACAAAGTCATGGAGACCTCTGACATATACTAGTTGGGTGTCTTTTTAAAACAAAGTACAAATAACAGCAGAAAAACGTGCAGAACAGATGCTGATTGGTTGAGGAGATTGCTATTTCAATAAAATCCCAGATTCAGTCAATGTCCCTGTTCCAGAAGAATGAAAAATAATCATAATTGTTACGAAGAAAAACTTTGGTCAATTTAAGACCATTCACTTACTTGGTCAAGCTTAATCTCAAATTTTTGAACCTAGGTTGTAAAAAAAATGGATAGTTGAAGTAATTTAAAAAAAACTTCTTGCCATTGGCTTTTTAAAATATTGACATATTAGGCAATAGAATACCAAAAGCTCTTATCAATGACCCCAGTATGTACTTTAATGATTAAAAAACAGAGGTCAAACTTCAAAAAGCAAAGTATCAAAGGGAACTTCTACTTCAAAGAAGTAAGTTAGAAATGACTTTAAAATTGCTGTCTTGTTATAGGCAATGGTGAAATGACTTCAAATCCAGTCAGGGGTCAGCAGGGAAATGGAAAATGTCAGTCTATAGAGGTGACCCCTATTATAATTTACTTCAACAACTCAATCAATGTGTATCTGGAATTCAGACTCTGGAGACCCAAAGCAAAACTGAAAAAACCCAAAAGGAATTTATATTGGTCTAGGGCAGTGGTTCTCAAATATTTATTTCAGGACCCTTTACATTCTTAAAAATTGCTGAGGACCCAAAAGAATTTTTGTTTATATGGATTACGGCTATCAGTATTTACTGTATTTAAAGTCCAAAATGTCTTTATATAATTGTGAATGCTTTTTTACCTCATAGACTCTCTAAAAAAAGGTCACAAAGATCCAAAGGGTACCCAGACTAACCTTTGAAAATCACTGTGTTAGGGGGAATGCAACTAGAACACAAATTACTAAGTAGAGGATGATTGTAGTTAGGAGAAGACAGGAACAACAGAAATGTCTATTGTAAGATCCCTGATCTTTTGCTTCTTTTTGTACACCCCCCCCCACAATGAGTAGTACTGTGCCTGAGGCATAGTAAGGGATTAATTAAATGTTTAAGGTTGGTTGACTGGTTGCTTGATTGATTGATTGATTAACTAATGATGGAGAGGGAAAAAAAAACTCACAACAAGGCTTAGCCTTGAAGAAACCCAAGAAGCAGAGGCAGAAAGGGCATGTCTTTCAACCTGTAGAAAGGTACCTAAGCAGGCGGGAACATGGTGTGTGGTTTGGTTGTATTTTTAATATTAATGTTAAAATGTAATATATAGTGTTAAAGTGAAATTTCCTGGAAAAGATTTCCTTAATTATAGATTCCAGGATATCTCTGAGTGGTATTTGTTCAATTGCAGTAAGCAAAGGAGACTTTTTTGGCATTTTATTTTTAATGTATTTTTATTCTGAATATCAAATAAAATTGGAATGTGTGTATAAATGCATATATTTGTATTTATATTTATATTCATATACATAATTTCACATACCTACAGTAGAACATGAAAAGAGGAATTGCAGAGTTATTTTAGGTTCAACTTAGGTTTTCATGAGTTTAGCTAGTATCTTTCAAAACTCTGATACTTTTCCAATATATCATTCCCATCTTCTTTATGTTTTTCTGTTAAATTATTTTTAAAGCTGCCTCGATGACTCTTTCTTTTTTTGGAAAGACATTCTTAACTTGTATTCTTATTTTTTTCTGGGCATTTCATCAGCATAGGGAATTTTGTCAGTATAAATCACCAATGTATAGTCTTGGAGAGTTGAGAAAAAGACAAATTCCATGATTGGTATCAAGGTACCATGTGTCAGAGGTCAGACTTGAACCCAAGTTTTCCTAACTCTCACCTTTAATTTATAGTATAAGAGCTGTGAATATTAGTGGGCAAGAAAACTGATCTCTTGATTAACTAAGGGAAGTACCCCTACTCTATCAAAACAGCTGATTTGGGGAGAGACCAGAATTTCTTCAAAGTTAAAACATTCTCCCCCCACCTTAAGATGACACATTGTCCCTACTCTTCCTCTGAATTTAAAAAAATTGACTAAGCAGCCTTATCTGATAATCTTCTTTTGCCTTAAAACAATATAAAATAGTTATTACTTATGTATCTCCTTCAGTTCTGCAGTTACTAGTCATCTAGCAATTGCCCATCAATTGATGTTTTTAAAAAGTTTAAGAAAGCTTTTTAAAACTTCTAATTTTGCTTCATGAATTCTTGACCACCAGTCAAATGAAGGAATTACCTTCCTTCTTCTTAGGATCTTTGGAACAGTGGGATGAGAAATTTCCCAACAGGAGGTGGGGGGGGAGACTATGCCATCCGAGACGGTGACTGTCCATCAAATATTCCTATTCCATTTCCTTTGGAATTATTCTTGAAATCCTTACTACTAGAGGTACAGGATGGATGACTCCAATGACTCATGCTGCTTCAGCCTTACAGTTGCATTAATGATGGATACATTAGAAGGTGGAGCATTCTATTTGAATAAAATGTTCAAAATTGGGAGGTTTACCTGTACCTTTCAAGTCCTTGGAAATTAGATGAAGGCAATCATCGGAGTAATTTTCTTGTATTTCTAAAGCACTTCTAAATCAGTTCAATTCATATTTATCAGGCATCATAGGGTGCAGGCCATTGAACTAGACTGTAATTTATAAGATTGAGAGAGATGCAACCTTTGATGAGAAGCAGTATACCTTTTCTGAAAATCTACTCTTAAATTCAAGGAGAATCAGGGAGAGCACGGAAATAGTACCTCCAAAAATGGCATAGGGAAAGACCAAAGAAACATATTTAGCAACAATAAAATTAATAATAGCAGTTCACGGTGAAAGTTTGCAAAGTGCTTTATATGCATTTTATCACCTGGATCTCATTTTCTACTTAATCCATAAAGAAGTCAGTTGTGAGTTGTGATCTTTCATTTCAGCCAGTTTTTCTCTCTTGCAAATTGAATCATAAACTCTTGCTTGACATTATTCAAAAGTCTGTGGGTCTTGCTAAATCACATTGTCATATTCCAAAATGAAATCGTTGGCACACAATGAAAGGTGGAAACAGGAAAAGGAATAAATCATTCAAAATCCTTTTACACTTCTTGTCTGATATGCTTAGGATCTAAATTCCTTCTCTAGGTCAACCTATATTCTCATATTAAAAATTCCAGTGACTTTGACCATGGAAGTATGTTGTGTAGATAGTGTTTCTGATTCCTTGGGCATTGTGTCCACCATCCCATTGACCACAATCCAAAGTGTCTGCAGAACAATTTTATAGCTTTATTTATGACTGTTTGACAGTGGGTGCAATGGCAATTTGAACACAGTTTGATGAAAGAGGGCTAGGAGTTGCAAGCTTACATTTTTCTCTGGAATGCATGCCACTCAGAAATAGTGAAATCTCAGGACTGAGTGATGGCAAAGCACTGAAAAACAAGAATTTTCAAATTATTTATCCATAGCTATGACAGGAGGGAAAGTGTGAGTCAGTTGTCTAGATCTAGCTTGGTTGTATCTCTTGGAAAAATGCCAAAGGAATCTATTCTGTTCTTGCTTTACAAAGTCAGGTAACTCCAATTAATATTACATATACAGGCTATTCCCTGCATACTGACTGGAATTGATCCCAGGGAAATTTCAATTCCATCTCACTGATTCATGTCTATTTTTTCAACCAACAAGAGGTTTGACCCTGAGCGTGCCTCCTTTCAAATGCTATCAGATACATCTGAAACCTTCATAATGTTGTTGAAAAGGCTATTTAGATACCACATCTTGATTCTGACCCTGTCATTCTTCTGAAATCTTAAAAGTCTCTCTTTGCAAAAAGCCTATAAAAGCTTCCCTTTAATATGCCTCTCTCTTAAAATAAATGCCAGTATCTAAAAATGGCTATAGCCTATTTCGTTAATGGGAAGTTTCTATGACCAAAAAATGATTTTTAAAGAAAATAATATTAAACTTAGGTGATCATTGTACATAATATTAGAGCCTGCCTTAATATAATATTATTTTAGTAATCTTTTCTTTCCTAATGTAGTCTAAAAGCCCTCTCAACTCCCAGTAAATAGCACCATAATTCTTTTGTATGGAATTTAGACTTCTG